>NC_056728.1:1382677305-1382679805 GCF_019279795.1 Protopterus annectens | reverse complement strand
TATCTGCATTGCTTACTGTACTTATTTCCTTGTTTCACTTGAAAGAAAGTTACTGTTTGTCGTTTTGCATTTAGTTACTTGTAACACATTGCACTCAAGTTACCTGGCACTTGCTCACTAAAGCAATTATATAAGTCAGCACTAAAAATTAAAAGCACTACACCCTCACTCCCCACTGGCCCTTGTTTTCAATTAAGGATTTCCCAATATTATTCTAGCATGTCCAAAGGTCAGTTGTCAATCTCCTCTCTGGTCCAGCTGGTGAATCTGGGAATCTTGAGGCAATGTTATAACTGCCTCATGTACACAGACAACCCTCTCCTCCTCCCACATAACACAAATACTTGAGAGATGCAGCTATTTAGCCAAACTGGAGGCTGAGCTCTCTCAACTCAGGACTGGCAAGACCAGACAGGAGGAGAAGGCAACTACACACACCACAAAACCAGCCTCACATAATGCTACCACTCCACTGAATCAAACACATAAACACACAAAGACATACTGGAGGCTCTGAGTAAAATTTACCTAAACAGCAGAGGCCTCCAAAGCAGACACCCAAACAACTGCTACCTCAAGACACCCCACAAGCAACACATAAACCACAAAAGCAGTGTGCAAAGCAGTCACAGCCCTTAAGGTCAAATACAACACCAAACATACTTGTCATAGGTGACTCCATAGTCAGACACACTGACGTCCCACTCACCAGGCTGAACAAGGAGAGGGTCACAGTAAGCTGCCTATCGGGCTAGAATCCGCCACATAACACAAGCACTCGGGTCACTCCACGGCAAGTACAAATATGACACAGTCATTGTCCATGCTGGTGTGAATGATCTGAAACGTACCTCCCTGGACTACATGAAAAGAGACATAGAGGAGCTCTCTGATTATGTAGCCCAGGCAGGTATGACCCTAACCCTGAGCAGTATTCTTCCTTCACCAAGAATGATGCCACAATATAGAGACAAGATGATCAGCTTTAACAATTGGCTTAATGTCTGGTGTCATTCAAAGGGGATCCAGTGTCTGTCTGCCTGGGATGACATGCTTGACAAGCCACGCTGCTTCAAGGGACGGCTTGCACCTGTCACCCTGGGATTCCGGATATTGGCTAAGGCTCTTGCCACCCCATAGTGCCTTTTTAGGCAAGGCTCAAATTCTAAACCTACCACCCTAGAAAACAAAAATGGGAAGAAACTGAGGGTAATGCTGCTCAATGCCAGAAGTCTAAATCTCAAAATGCACGCACTCGAGGCCCTTCTCAGTATGGAGAACATCGATGTCTGTGCTGTAACTGAAACCTGGTTCAAGGCTCCTGAGAGCACCCGGCACTATTAGGTTTTACCTCATATCATGCGTTCCGGCCCCAAAACCCGGACCACACCACAAAAGGGGGGGTGTATCCATATTCATAAAGGATACCCACACCTCCAGGTTGGTGGCAACGCATCTAAGCTCGGAAACCATCCAGGTGCAACTAACCATAGGCAAAACTGCTCTACAAATTGTAGCATGCTACAGGCCACCCTCTCAAACTCAGGAACCCCACACAGCCTTCCTGAAGACACTGGAGGGTATAAATGTATCTCCAAACACCATCATATTGGGTGACTTCAACTACCCGAATATAGACTGGGAACATTACTCAAGCCCTAACTTTCTAGCCCAACGGTTCCTGGAGTTCATAAATTCAAATGCCATGGAACAGCTAGTCACTGTTCCCACGAGAGGAGAAAATATACTAGATCTCATTGTCACAAACATGGGGACAAAATGCTCCACACCGGAAGTATATCCCTCATTGGTGAGATCTGATCATAAACTAATCTCACTGGAAACCCACATCCCGCCCCCACCCCAAACAAAAAAGACCATAGTGAAGAACTTCTCTAAAGCAAACTTCACACTACTCAAGACTGGTGTGGTATCCTTCAAGGCCCCTGAGCCAGTGGAAACCACAACCCAAGCTGCGGAAGCCCTTACAAATGCCTTCTATGAACACCTCCAGGAATGCATGGATCAGGCAATCCCAAATAAAACCAAGACTCTTTCCACAAAGGGCAAACATCCAGTCTGGTGGACCCCAGCCATTAACAAACTTTACAATAAGAGGAGAAAGCTATTACATGATAGAACAAAATCCATAAAAGGGAAGTCACCCTGATCATTATTAGTAAAAAATACGAGCACTCATAAAATCAACTAAGGCCAATTTTGAGAGAAAAATTGCCATGGATTCAAAGGACAATCATAAGGCCTTTTTCAGCTATGTTAGGAACCTGGGTGGAAACTCCCAGATATGCTCAGAATTAGTCCAAAATGATACAAAAATCACTGAACCCACAGACATTGTCAACATACTGGCAGACAGGTTCAGTGCAAACTTCACCCCTCTCCCTAAAGGAGAGATAACTATCCCAGCCGAGTGTAGCCTCCGGACATCTCAAATGCGCAGGTGAAAGCTGCTCTCTCTAAAGCTAAAAACACAGCATCA